>NC_053498.1:21225403-21232903 GCF_905171775.1 Rana temporaria | reverse complement strand
CACCCAACAATTGTTTTTTAACAAGCATGTGGGATTGCATTAGGCAAGGTGGCAAGGGTCGACCACCTTGGGTACTTTAGCAGAAAGGGGGGTGCAAGGAGGACAGGAACTGCAATCTATGCTACTGAAGCAGGGGAGGGGTCACTCTGAGACCAAAGAGCAAAAAAGGCTGAAGTTTCCCCATCCTCCTACTTGAGTAGCAAAAATTGCAGGTCCTGTCCTTCTAGTACGCCCCTTCTGCTGGAGCACCCAAGGTAGTCGCCTCTTCTGTCTACCCTTCGGCCGTGCACCTGTGTTGCCGGCGCTGGAGATATGGCAATGCAGGTGTGTCTGAAGGCATTGCTGGGAGGCTAAAGAATAAAAAAAAAGCCAGACACACCTGCATTGCCATATCTCCAGTGCTGGCAACACAGGTGCATGGCCGAAGGGTAGACAGAAGAGCCTGGAGCACCCAAGGTAGCCACCTCTTCTGTCTACCCTTCGGCCGTGCACCTGTGTTGCCGGCGCTGGAGATATGGCAATGCAGGTGTGTCTGAAGGCATTGCTGGGAGGCTAAAGAATAAAAAAAAAGCCAGACACACCTGCATTGCCATATCTCCAGTGCTGGCAACACAGGTGCATGGCCGAAGGGTAGACAGAAGAGGCAACCACCTTGGGCACTGCATTGCAGCAGAAAAGGGGTACAAGAAAGACAGGACCTGCAATCTTTGCTACTAAAGTGAGGGAGGGGGAACCTCCTTGCGTGTAGTGCTAAAGGACCATGATCCGGCAATTGCAGGTGCCCAGATACACCAGACAATGGCCAACTGGACAAGTATGATCCGGCCACCCAAAGCATGTCGAATTGCATTAGGCAAGATGGTGGCACAAACTTCCTTATGAATAGGGAGATGGAAGACGTCGCTCACTTTTGCTCTCTGCCTTCTCTCCCATTACTACAACTTATACATTCACTCTAAAATCTCTGCTGTTCAGTGCAGAGGAACTCACCTGAGCGCTCTCTGTGCTGCTGGTCTCCTCGTCGTCGGTGCTGTCGGTGATCCTCCCTCCCTCTGAAGACGTTGAGTCCCCTTCCACCTCCTCCGCAGGCTCCCACAGGCTTTCTTCTTTTCTTTCGGGGGACATGGCTTTAGCTTTGTGATTGGCAGGTTCCAGGCGAAGGGGAAGCTCTGGCTGCCCCAGGAGTGTGCCTGGGCGTCCGACCACCATGGGTTACCAACACACGCACCCTGCCGAGAGAAAACAAACACGTAGAGTCATACCCAAAAGGTTCCTTCAAGACTTCACTGGCAACCCGACTGTGCAGGAGCCATAGTGCAAATATCTTATATATACAACAATCGGCCTAAAAACAACAAAACATCACAATGGTAACATAGTAATAAATGAGACACTTGGCCAACTCCACATTATATAGGTTTAGATAGACACGGCAGGCCCCTCCCATTACGCCCATTTTATTATAAGGACAGCAGCAAAAATTACATTACAGCCAAACTCCGGGGGAACCACTAAATACACAGGGGTAGATTCAGGTACCTTTTGCGGCGGCGTATCTCCAGATTTTGAATTCCACGCCCGTGTAGCGTTACGCCGATTCACAAAGGCAGTTACGCTGAAAAAATAGGCTTCCTCCACCGACGTAACTTGATTGTGGCGGCGTAGAATTGTGTGCAATATAACTTTGGCCGCTAGGGGCGCTTCCATTGTTGTCGGCGTAGAATATGCTAATTTCTTAGATACGCCGATTCACAAACGCACGTGCGCCCGGCGTTCGTTTTTTACGTCGTTTGCGTTAAGGCTTTTTCGGCGTAAGGCTGCTCCTGCTATTAGGAGGCGCAGCCAATGTTAAGTATGGACGTCGTTCCCGCGTCGCGATTTAAAAAATTAAACGTCGTTTGCGTAAGTCGTCCGAGAATGGCGCTGGACGCCATTTACATTCACGTCAAAACCGATGACGTCCTTGAGACGTCATTTACCGCAATGCACGTCGGGAAATTTTAAGGACGGCGCATGCGCATGTGCAGTACGTTTGG
This sequence comes from Rana temporaria, assembly GCF_905171775.1. Classification (NCBI taxonomy): domain Eukaryota; kingdom Metazoa; phylum Chordata; class Amphibia; order Anura; family Ranidae; genus Rana; species Rana temporaria. Next base: position 21,230,867 of record NC_053498.1, on the reverse strand, counting down.
CGCGGGAACGCGCCTAATTTAAATGATCCACGCCCCCTACCGGATCATTTGAATTACGCGCGCTTACGCCGGCCCCTTTTACGCTACGCCGCCGCAACTTACGGAGCAAGTGCTTCGTGAATACAGCGCTTGCTCCTGTAATTTAAGGCGGCGTAGCGTAAAGACGATACGCTGCGCCGCCGTATCAGTGCGAGCCCCTTGCCTGAATCTACCCCACAGATGGGAGTTTTTTTTTAACCTGTCTAGTCCTGAAATTTACACAGCTCTGCCACGCAGCACAGCCCCGTCAGATCTGAAAATTCTCTGGTGCAGTTTCATTTTCACTTACAGGTCTCCTCCAAAGAGAAGCAATGATCTCATCTCTCCATAACTCTGCTCTCTCTCTCTCCTCCCTTGGTGCTCCTTGCACTGCAGTAAACCCAATTTGCTTGTCGTGCTGCTTCTCCTTCCCACCCTTTGAGCTCTGCTGTACAGGGATAGGGAGAGGCTAAAACCAGGTCATCTTTAGGTGCACCACGTGACCTCTAAAGCTCAATGAGGATCTTAAATATATCTGAGCAACACAAACCAAAAACACCATTATATTTATTTTTCATACTCAAAGCAAATTCCCCCTACCTATCCATATCTCTATGCTTTATTTTGTTGACGGAAACCCCCCTAGCATTTCTGGCCATGGCTATGTTGCGTAAAGGCAAATGATTCATGTAGCATTTACTTTCTGGAATCCATCTGCCCTTAGCTCAGGCATGCATGCAGGACAGTTTGCATAGATGAGAAAGCTTCTCCCCTCCTGAAGACTCCTGGGATGTATGACATCATTTGCCTAGGCCTGGAAACCAGGAAGTAACTGAAGAAATGTAAAAAAAAGTATACCGCAGGGCTCGACAAATCCCGGTCACCAGGGCGACTAGAAATAGGGTCCTGGCGACTTGGCTTGGAAGGGGGGCAAAAATTGATGAGCTGGCGCCATCTGGTGGTAAGCCGTTGGTATTACAAGTTATTACCACCAGATGTGTATGCTGGCGCCATCTGGTGGTGGCCGTTGGTATTACAAGTTAAGCATTACAAGTTAAACAGCAATTCTAATGTCATTTTTCACTATTTTCACTGCCATCTTCTTCCCTCTAATTAGAACCCCCAAACATTATATATATTTTTTATCCTAACACCCTAGAGAATAAAATAGCGATCGTTGCAATACTTTCTGTTACGCCGTATTTGCGCAGCGGTCTTACAAGCGCACTTTTTTGGGAAAAAATTACACTTTTTTTAATAATTAAAAAATAAGACAACAGTAAAGTTATCCCCATTTTTTTTAATACTATGAAAGATAATGTTACGCCGAGTAAATTGATACCCAACATGTCACGCTTCAAAATTGCGTCCGCTCGTGGAATGCCGACAAACTTTTACCCTTTAAAATCTCCATAGGCGACGTTTTTAAAAAAATCTACAGGTTGCATGTTTTGAGTTACAGAGGAGATCTAGGGCTAGAATTATTGCTCTCGCTCTACCAATCGCGGCGATACCTCACGTGTGTGGTTTGAACACCGTTTACATATGCGAGCGCTGCTCACGTATGTGTTCGCTTCTGCGCGCAAGCTCGTCGGGACGGGGTGCGTTTTCTGTCTCCTAATTTTTTTAGCTGGCTCCTAGATTCCAAGCAAATTTGTCAAGACCTGCCGTATAGACTCGAGTATAAGCCGAGTTTTTCAGCACTTTTTTTGTGCTAAAAATGCCTCCCTCGGCTTATTCTCGAGTCACCTTTTTGTGCCTGATCTCCCGGATTTTGAGGACCCGGTACTGGCCGGCCGTAGGTCCCCTGGACCCCAAACTTGGCACACACGTAGCCCAACTCTTCCTCTACAAGTGTACACAGTTTTTTGTTTGGGGGACCTATGGCCGGGAAGCACCGATTTTTCAAAACCGGGCACTCTTTCCATAGACTCCCATGTTAAACGGTAATTTCTCCTGTGAATTTGGGGACCTGGTACCCACCGGTCATAGGTCCCCTGAACCCGGAGCTTGGCACACATGTAGCCCCATATCTCCTCTAAAAGTTTGAAAAGTTTGTTGTTTGGGGGAACTACGGCTGGGGAGCACCGATTTTTCAAACCTGGGCACCCCTTCCATAGACTCCCATGTTAAACATCAGTCTAGTCATGGACACAGTGAGGCATGGACACAGTGAGGCATGGGCACAGTGAGGTATGGACACAGTGAGGCATGGACACAGTGAGGCAAAGACACAGTGAGGCATGGGCACAGTGAGGCATGGGCACAGTGAGGCATGGGCACAGTGAGGCATGGGCACAGTGAGGCATGGGCACAGTGAGGCATGGGCACAGTGAGGTATGGACACAGTGAGGCATGGACACAGTGAGGCAAAGACACAGTGAGGCATGGGCACAGTGATGCATGGGCACAGTGAGGCATGGGCACAGTGAGGCATGGGCACAGTGAGGCATGGGCACAGTGAGGCATGGGCACAGTGAGGCATGGGCACAGTGAGGCATGGGCACAGTGAGGCATGCACATGGACACAGCGAGGCAAAGTGAGGCATGCATATGGACACCCTAGGCTTATACTCGAGTCAATACGTTTTCCCATTTTTTTGGTGGTAAAATTAGGTGCCTCGGCTTATATTCGGGTCGGCTTATACTCGAGTATATATACGGCAAGTCACTTCTGATGAGTTTTCCTGACACCAAGAGCTAAAAGGTGACAGGGGAGGGACCTCCAGCACACAGCCTGTGATTGGCAGCCTCAGCTCTGTTCCTGTGTGAAGGGAGGGGGGTGTCACTCCGCTCTCAGAGCGCTCTTCGACAACCTCTGCAACTTCAGCTCTCCGCCTCGTGCTTTCTGACAGCTTAGACAAGCATTATAAACTCTACACTTTGAACAGATGTAGGGAAGAGTAGACTGGTAGATAATCAGATACAACTTATGTAGGAGGATTTGTTTCATCTCTGCGTATCAGTCCCTTACTGGGTATATGTAATGGGTCTATACCCACTTTAAGGCTTGAGGGCATTCAAAGCAAAAGGTGAAACTCACATCAAAAAGGTCTTTCCACAAAATGTTCTAAGAGTACGGCCAAATATGTACTCGCTAAAAACATGCTACTGCTTTGTTATCGCTGATCTTTGGTATTCCCCGGGGGTATTTTTATTTTTGTGGCTGAAGGGAAATAGCAATATAATGTATGAACCAAAACAAAATGTAGCGAACGCCAAATTAGTTACACAATAGAAAACTAAAAACATGAGGCAGAGCAGAAGGGGCGGCAATGGAGATAGCGACACCTATTGGTGACATTTAGTATTGCACCCAAAAGGCAGAAAAAGGTTTGAAAAATGAGTTATGCATTTATTAGAGCAGTGGAGGTATTAACCTTGTTGGAGGTACTGAACCCCACCAGTTTCATATGCGCATTCACCGAACCCTTCTTAATTGGAAGAAGAAAATATGATTTTGTGTGTGATGGGCACAGTGGCTGCGTGTGATGGGCACAGTGGCTGCGTGTGATGGGCACAGTGGCTGCGTGTGATGGGCACAGTGGCTGCGTGTGATGGGCACAGTGGCTGCGTGTGATGGGCACAGTGGCTGCGTGTGATGGGCAAAGTGGCTGCGTGTGATAGGCACAGTGGCGACAATTGATGGCACAGAGGATGCATGTGATATATATATTTTTTTTTTCTAGTCAGAGAAGGCTCATTTAAAATAACACAAAAACATTTTTTTTATCTGTCATTTTATATTAAAGCGGGGGTTCACCCTAAAAACAATGTTTTAATATTACATTGACATGACCATCGACAATGACAGTATGCCGTTTTTTTTTTTGCTGTACATACCTTTGTACAGCTATTTTCTTCCCTGGCTTCCGGGTAGGGCCTCCCGCGGGAGTGGGCGTTCCTATCCAGCAGGTGATTGACGTGATGACAAAAACTACCTCCCCCCCGTCGCATAAGGAGCGTCACGAGTTGCCGAAAGTAGCCGAACGGCGGTGCGCAGGCGCCGTATAGCGCCGACTCGCTGTTCGGCTTCTTTGCGCATCGCTCCGAGTCCCCCCCTTCCGACCGTGAGTGTAGTGACGTCACGCCGCTGGAAGGGACCAAGAGACTCCTTCATAGGGGGAGTAAACAGGCTGCAGCAGACAGGAAAGGGAGCCGGGAGGTGACGGTGCCGGACGCAGGAGTGCACTCGGCACACAATTTGTACAGTGCCGCTGGCAGCCGCGGCCGTGGCAGAGCTTCACCTGCGGCTGCGCCCCCCCCCTCCTATACGAAATGGTATCGCCCAGGGAACCAGTCCGCCCCTGCCTTGTACCGGCGGCCCTGTGTGACCTCCGCCGAACCCCCAAAACTCACTCACCGAACATCTGGGGTTTGATCGAACCCAGGTTAAGAACCACTGTATTAGAGCATTTATTATGCATTTATTAGATTGATCGTTAAAAAAAAATCATGATCTCGATTCAACACCCCCTTACGATCTTAATCTGGCATTTCCACGATTCTATGTGGACAGTGCAGAGTTGTTCTCTGCCCCGAGCTGTCAGAAAAATAAATAAAAGCCGGCAAATGTTTATCAACATTGGGGGGGGATTTACTAAAACTGGAGCACTCAGAATCTGGTACAAGCTGTGCATGGTAGCCAATCAGCTTCTAAATTCAGCTTGTTCAAATAAGCTTTGTGTCCCTTTAAGCGGCGCGTTGTGTACACTTCCCACAGCCCAGGGAACGGTTCAGTTCCCTCCATGCGTCTGTCTGCTTTTCCCATGAATGAGAATCTTCTGTTTGTTCAGCACTTTCTGCTCTTTAAATATCCTTCAGATTCTGACTTTAGTGATTCATCCCCCCCATCCCCCCCTCTCCGATCCAGACTCCTGAACCCAAACACGGAGGAGGGGATTGCGTCCCGTTGTTGAGCAATGCGGCGTCAGACAAGCTGCACTTAGGATTGGCTCCCAGGCTCTGGCTTGGCATCACTTCTGCTTCTCTATATAAAATTTAGAAGAAGAGGGGATTTTTGGTGTCTTCTATTGGGGGGGGGGGCTCAGCTGTGCCAGGTCCACATGGAAACTCCCAGGACAGCCAGAACCCCCCCCCCCCTATACTCTACATAATGATGAGTAATGGGGGGGGGGGGCGGTGGCAGCCAACGGGGGGGGGGATAATGTTCAGGACTTTCCACCGAAAACTGTTACTAGATGTAACGTGACTTTCTCTGCGTGAACTTTATAACTTCCCCTTCTGTACAAAAATTCTGATCTGTATCGCGTTTCGGTCCCAGAAGGAGAAATTAGAGGTCTGTGCGCCGAAAAACAAGGAAGTCATTAATGTGCGCACCGCACGCCGGGCTCCGTTTACAGAACTTACAGAGGAGCGATTTTTAGCGGTATGCAGAACGTAAAGCTGAACTCCGGGGACAAACATTTTCAATGGAATATATTCC